>NC_135445.1:16190927-16213427 GCF_051991255.1 Vanacampus margaritifer | reverse complement strand
ACTAACTCAACTGAGTGTTGGAGGTTTTATAGTGGACGTCAACACCCAAATTATCTTGACAATAACAAGTTCTATGCAGCCCCACTAGTCTAAACACGTTATTCTGATTGTGGAATATAAATAAAGCAGCAAAGTTCACCCGTTTTTATCCATCTCAGGAGGCGGCCATTTTGCCACTTGCTGTCGGCAAAATGACATCATAGTTGCTAAGGGCAAATGTAACAACCAATCACGAATCAGCTTTGAGCGTCACATGGCCAAACTCAGAACAGGGGAGCCATAATTGGCCGTTCCCAGAGCCCTGAGCACCAGTGATGTCATTTTCAGGCGACAGCAAGTGGCAAAATGGCCGCCCCTTCAGATGGCTAAAAACAGGCGGATTTTGCTGCTTAACTCATATTATATGGACACAATATTAACCAAAATGTTGTGTTCGGACTAGTGGGGGCGCATACAGAAAATCGCAAAGAAAATTTTGGGGTTGACTTCCCCTTTAACGGCTGAAAAACAAACATCTAAGCTTTTAGAATTGAGAATTTATTATCCAAACAAATCCAACTTTGTTACTGAATCTGTTGGATCACTGTTCTGTATTTATTTATTTATTTTTGCAAGTTGCAAGAAACCTGTGAACCTTTTGGAATTACTTGGGTTTCTTCATGAATTGGTCAAAACGTTCTGTGATCTTCAAGCAGGTCACACCATTTGATTTAACACAGTGTGTTTAAACATACCCAACCAATGACCACATGTTTTAGAATTTGTACTGGATACACCATGTAACATTCACAATGCACGGTAAAACAATATATTGAACCCCAAGGCTAATAATAACTTCTCTGAGAGCTCGGAGGTCGGAGTCAGTCAACTTAGAGTCCAATGAATATTATGTTTTGGAGGTGGAGGTTCAACACTGTTACTTATACTCTTCCTTGGAGTGGCCGCCCTGTAAAGATGACTGCAAGAGCACAGCGCAGAATGCTCAGAGAGTGTCGGCTACAGATGTATGGAAATCAGCACATTCCTCTCTGTTAACAAATCTATAAGTAGACCATTAAACAAGAATGGAGTTCATTACGGAGTAATCAAGCACGTTCCACAGCACCACTTCCTCCACATGGGACATTAATTGTCAATGTAAACATGTACTGCCTGAAGTCATGGAATTATTAAAAAAACAAAAAACAAAAAAATGAGGCCAAGTTGGGGTGATGACCCCCATGTCAAAGGTTGTCCCTCTACTGAGAGCCATTCAAATTTTTATTTATTTCTCAGGGTGTTGTTTAATTAAACAAAAACAAAAGACAAACAACGTACAAAAGAAGATACAAAGTACTAACCAAAACTGGGAATAAACACATGGGAATCAGACTAAAACAGGCAGGACACACAGGAGCTGGAAACACTAATTGACACGAGACACACCTGGGCAGGACACAAGTGGCAGAGGGTGCTGATTGGTTGACACATGAGGAAGGGCAGGTAAACACAGGTGGACATGACAATGCTTGAGGAGATGAGAGTGACAGACAAGGACAACATAAAAAAACACAGATCATGACCATAACTAAAGCTAAAATAAACTCAAACAAAACCTAAAACATAATAGAAGGAAATTAAACTAAACAAGACCAAACCAAAACCATGACATTATTTGGGATTAACTTTCAGACAAAGGCAATGGGACCCTAATGTTTGGAGGCTGATTGAAAGAAAACCGTTTCTGTATGGACCGAACCGTCAGAAAAAAACAAGACATGTAATAGTGGAAACAATAAACATCTTGACTCTGATATAAAAAAGCAAAGGATTATAAATAAAGATGTCCCTCTCTCAATCTCACCCTGAAATGTTTTGAAGGTGAAAAAGATTCACAAGAGAGTGTTGTGGTTTCTGTTCTCTTCTGCAGAGAATATCAAGATCTCTGGTAATGAAGAGAGCGTGGATGTCAGGACTCAGGGCCTGAACTCATGGGCCTACTTGCTGTCTCCAAGGAAACAATTAAGACTGGCTCCTAATGGAGAAGCAGCAGCAGCAGCAGCACACTTTTACTTTCAGGATGCAGAAAATCATCTGTCATGCTAACCTTTTACACTTTGAAGAGCTTCGCACTTGAAGCATGATTCAGATTTTCATTCTTATTAGGACAAACTGAATAATCAATCTTTAGTGCAATTTCCAAATATGTATTTTTTTTAATCTCGTCTGTTGCATATCGCAGAACGTATTTTCTTTCCTCCCAGACATTCTTCGCTTCTCATCTAATTAAGTATGAAAATCAAATTGCAGACACTTGAAACTTGCTTGAGCGCACTCCATTATCATGAATATATCCAATTTCATTTGTTCTCTTAAGCCTCATTCAAAAAGGATTACCTTTACAGAGGAGGTGGAGAATGGCATTTTCACCACGCTTCTTTGTAATTTATCTCATTGTTCCGGACACAGTTTTAACCATGCGGAAATAACATGTTACGGTCTGTCATACACATGAGCAGTCAGTGGCTCCCCGAGGGAGTCTCAGAGAGGGTGAGAGACAGAGATTCGCAATCGGATCCACATCACATCACAAATACTTGAGAGAAATAAATGATATATTTCACAGTGATCAATGATCATACATGATCAGTTTTAATTAGAATACATCATAGATCCGATTGGAGGAGAGATAAGGAATTCGGGGGTGGGGGGGTTGCTGCTAACTTATGTTTTGCAAATGCAATATTAATCAGAATGTTTAGACTAGTGTGGGCACATACTACATATTATTGTAAATATATTTTGGGGGTGACTTCCCCTTTTAAATTAGCTTAGTAGTATTTACCATAAATGATTTAGGCTAATATTAATGTTTCTCACAGACTAAAAAGTGTGAATTTGAGAAAATTCACCTATTTCCTGCGCTACATAAATTCATTAATTTCCTTCTTGAAGATTATTATCTAACAAATGAATCATCTAAACACTTAAAACTAAAATTGATGAGAACATTTATCAACATTTAATATAGTTGACCATTTCAACTGCTCTCGAATTGTTGGCCTTTCACTCTTCCAAAACTTAATTGTAGGGGAGACCAGGGCTAGTTGTATCACTTTTTATACTTTTATATATTTCTTGGAATCAATACATCACATATAAACAAAATGTATACCAGATGAAAGACCAAAGTCTTAAGTATATTTTTTGTGTTCATGTCATTTTCATATTTTGTGTCAGTGCCGAGTTACAAGCCATCAAATAGAGGGAGTGAACATGTTACATGTTGCACCACAAATGGGTAAATTGTCACACTATATGGGGTAAGATGTCACATTGGATTTTGCAACTAATAAAACAAGGACAAAATTATCCTTGTTCTCCTGGTTTTTGTTTTTGTGTTTTTACAGCCAAAGAAATTGTTTATCATTGATATTGAAAATGTATCATAGTCATTGAGCAAACTTTAACATTAAATATTATGAAATAAATTAAAGTCCTTAGGAACTGCTGGCATATAGGTCATAGCTCTCAGTCTCAAATTCCAGTTTTGCTTCCCTTAAACTGGAAATTTGAGATAAAATTAAAATTAAAAAAATAAAGCATTTCGATTAATGGATGAATGGTTCATAACAGTCCTGACATGTGGGCATACGAATACATTTTTAAACAATGATGGAAAACCTGTCAAACTAATTTCCTCACTCTTCAGACTCATCATCTGAAGAATAATTCAGGCATACGTAAACAGAGTGACCGAGGTGCACTTTTCATTGGCCCATTCTTTGCATATGTGACAACAAACCCCAAAATGACTGAGACAAGTTGCCCCAAACTACCATGTTGGTTCATACTTGCTCTGGTTTAAAGTTAGCTTAAAACAGCAGTGACTGAGACATGACAAGATGCCTGAATCTCTCCTCTAACGAGTACACGTGATTTGCTGCTAGAATTTGTCTATGTACGACGCCTGTTTCAAAATATATGAAGTTCTACCTATTACAGAAAATTCATGGAACCCTGCAAGCCAGGACCCACACTACTCATTTCCTATAGGTAATTTAAAATACTTAGGCATAAAAATCTCACCTAAATTAACTGATTTAATTCATTTAAACTTTTCTCCACTTCTGGATAACATTCATAGTGACTTGGAACGCTGGAATAATCTTCCTATTTCTTTAATAGGACGAATAGCCACCGTTAAAATGAAAGTTTTACCTAAAATAAACTATTTTTTCTCAATGATTCCATTTAAACCTACGGCTAACTGGTTCCAGTTGTTGGACTCAGCCATTACAAAATTTTACTGGAATAAAAAAAAAGCAAAGATTAGTCTATCTACTCTTCAGAAAAGTAAATCCAAAGGTGGTCTAGAGGCACCAAATTTTATGTACTACTATATAGCTAACCAGCTACAATATATCGTTCTATGGGCACAACCCAACAGAGATACTAACTGTTGGCTGGAACTAGAACAGAAGGATTGTAATAACCTCAGACTTCTAGATTTACTCTTTATTACAACATCAATTAAGCGACATAATTGTTTTAAAAACCCAATGATTTCCGCCACCCTGACTGCTTGGTGGAAGGCATTAGAAATTACAAAAGCCCAAGTGGAGCCCTGTGGGCTTTCTCTCCTATGGCATAACCCTGACTTTCGAATTAACAACCAATCGTTTTATTTAGAAGTGTGGGAGCAGAAAGGAATTACACATCTCCACCATCTCTTCTCAGATAATATGTTTATATCATATACATTCTTGCTCCAAAAATACAAAATAACAAACGGAAATTTTTTACATTATCTGCAAGTTAAAAATATGATAAAGAAACAAATTCCAACACTTCAGGGTACGCTCCAACCGCCGGGTTTAGCTAAAGATATTACCAAGCTTTCTCCGACAACAACAAAAAAACTTTCAAAAATATATAAGTTACTTTCATATACGGACAAAATGTCTTTACCCATCTTAAAATGGGAGACAGACTTGTCTATAGCTCCGGAATCTGACTTTTGGATTCAAGTTTGTGAAAATGCATTTAAAATGACAAAACACACAAATTTACAACTTATCCAATATAAAATTATCCATAGAACATACATTACTCAATATATGATGAAGAAAATGGGACTCTCCGACTCCGACATTTGTCTCCAGTGTTTACAAAACACTACAGACACTTATTTTCATGCTTCATGGTTATGCACTCCGGTTATGTATTTCTGGACTAAAGTCTTAGAAAAACTTTCCGCTATCTTGGACTATAGGATACCTTTATCTCCAAACTTGTGTTTGCTAGGTGACCTAACAACAACTGACCTACCACATAAACAATTTCAATCTACACTTGTAGCCCTTACTATCGCAAAAAAAACAATTCTTGTTAACTGGAAAAATAAACAAACTCTGAATATCGACCAATGTTCTAACCTCCTCATAAATCACATTTTAATGGAAAAAATGGGGGGAGCAGGGGTTGTGGGCCGGTGGGGTGCCTGGTGGGCCTGCAGTGCCCCGTCCTGCTGCGTTGGGTTGGGGGCGCGGGCCGCGTTGGGGTGGTGGGCGCTCCTGCTCCTGGGTTTGCTCTCCGGCCGGTGGCCCCTGCGGGACCCGGGGTCGTCCTTTGGCGCTGCCGCGGCCTGGGGGACCCTGAGGTGTTGCGCTTGCTCTGTCCTGGCGAAGGTCGACGGCTCCCCTCTTTGGTGGAGATTTTCATGCATGCCAGATCCACCACACCAGCATCTATTGAAACTCAGACACAATTTGTTTCTCCCTCAGGTCATTGATTCGGTGGAGGCTGGTGTCTGTGGATCTCACTCTGCTTCGTCTGTCCTTTCTACCTTTCCTCAGTTTCTCCTTTGGGCCCTTGTGGTCTCCCTGATTTGTTGGAATTTAGATGTCTCTGGGGTTGGTGAAGGACTCTGGTTAGTGGCCCGGTGGGTGGTGTCTGGTCGGTGCTGGGCTTCGCTTTTCTTTCTTTTCTTTGGTCCCTCTTCGGGTCTCCTGGCGGCCCCACGACTCTGGCTGGACTTTGAAGTGTTCGGTTTAGGTGAACGGTATGGGAATTCTTTTTTTTTTTTTACACACACGCACGCACGCACGCACACACACACACACACACACGCACAAACACACATACAAAAAAAATAAATAAATAAAAACATTTTTTAAAAAAAGGGAGAACAATGATGATGACATGTCAAATGATCAATACTGAGCTCTCCCAAAAAAAATAAAAAAATAAAAAATAAAAATAAATATATATATATATATACATATATATGTATATATATATGAAGTTGACATTTTTTACTTTGGGCTATGCAAAACAAAAAACTGGCACTCATCTCAGCTATTCTCTTTTCAGACAGTAGACAACCCCTGACCATTTATACAAAGAAAACTAGTATTCCACTTTTTCGTTGCACCCTCTAGTAGAGAAGAAAATTGCAATGTGACAACTTACCCGTGATACGCCTAGCCCCAGTCTCCCCTACTACTGAATATTTGTCTTATTCCTTGTAAACTGGTCTAAGTTCATAAACACACAGCCAACAACCTACTGTATTATTTTGTTGCGTGCTAAAAGCCTAGCAGCTAGCTGCTCAAGTGAATTCGCTCAAAGGCGGTTAAAGCCTTTTTGTATTTCATGCCTTATGTTTTTCATACAATAAATGCTAAGTTAAAATGTATATACTTTTTAAATCGCCTCACTGGAAATGTTTCTAGACACTAAAATAAAGTGTGCTGCCATGCACACTGCACAGTGTAGATCTAAAGTAATAAAGTATGTTAAAAAAGGAAACCAATTGTATAATCGAAATAAAGTGCCTGGTTTAAAGTGCCTGGTGTATTGAACACACATATCAATACATGATTATTCTATAGAATTTTCAGTAGGATACTCAAATACTGAAATATTCAGTAGCTGCAGCCCTACATTCAACTGACCCGTTGTTGTCATGTTTTTATTGTGTAATAAAACCATTGCTTCTGGTCCTTGCGATTAACCAAGGGAAAAAAATTATACTCATAATTAGTGATTTGCTTTGCAAATTAAGCTAGTGATTAGCAACATTGCTCCTCAAAGAAAAAAAAAATTCAAGCATTGATATATATATAAAATAGTTTCTAACACTGATAACATGTCTCAGGAGGTAGAGTAGCCATTTTGAATTGGAGGGTTACCAGTTAGATGTTGGGCATCCCCAGTGATCATGTTGAGTGTCCTCAAGCTCAATGAGCCGCTACGTGCTCCTGATGGTGCAGTTGGCACCTTGCATGGCAGCCTTTGCCATCAGTGTGTGACTTTGTGTGTAAATAGTCATTGAGGAGATGAATTTAAATGTAGACTGTGCAAAGTCATTCAAAAGTAAGCAAAAAAAACACTGGTCTGGAAAACCTGTTGAAGCATAACTTCTACAAGCAAAGGGTTCAGAGTAAAGAAGTGAAACTCTGCAGCAGGGGAGAAATAATTTGGTATAGGGAGGATGAACGGTATTTAAAATGGAAGGTTGGCCTTGAACCTTTTGACATTTGGTGACCTTACAGTCATAAACCTGAGTGTATGTTGTTAGATAACAACAGCATAGGAAGTTGTGTTGGAGTTGAGCAAGGATGGGAAAAGTACTGACATTCTCTACTTGAGTAAAATTACAATTACTTGTGTAAAAACTATGGTAAAAGTACTCACTCAAATAATTACTCAAGTAAAGTAAAAAAGTACAGGTTCGGAAATGTAGGCTACTTGACGCCAGTGGCGGAGCCAGACTTTTATAAATGGGGGGGCCAGGGAGGGGCCAAGAATACTTAGTATACGTATCCAAAGATTATGCCAAATACTTTTGTTTTATAAACAATTAATTTCAAACGGAGTCTCTAAATGTTGAAATATATTTAAGTACATATTATAGCACATGTAAGCGGTTCAGGAAATGCATGGATGGATTAAAACACACAAGAGATTTTTGCCCATAATGTGCTGGACAAAAGGTACAATATTCGAACAATAAACAATTAACAGTGTTTAACATGAATGCAATTTTCAATTTGTTTGAAATTTGAAATGTATTTTGTTTAAGGAACAAGTCATATTTTCTTCTTTAATTTTCCACACACCCTATGATTTATTTTTATTTTTACAACCACATAGTGTTACTAATGTTATTATTTAATAATAATGTTATTAAATCTTGCTATTAAATCCCCCACTTCTAGACTAAAAACATTAGGGCATATATACTAAGTAAGTAAGTGCTAAGCTGTGTTCTTCAAGCTGTTTTGTTTGTTTAAATCTCTTATTTTGAAATCAATACTTTTAATTTGGAAGGCCGCTCAGTACTTCTGTTTCCTGTTTCACGTCTTTGTTTGTCATTTAGCTGGATTTATTTTTAGCTTGTGCAAAACAACTTTAATTTACTGATTTCCGTTCAAAACAATCTATCTGAATATAAAATATTTTAAACAGTCACTCACATCTCACGGGGAAACCAACATGACATTGCCAAAAACATGTCATCTTGATGCACTGATCTGAAGTGTCTTGATGGGACTCAAGAGATTATTTTACTCCAGACTCGTATTGAGGTGGATTACAACATATTGTGGTACATAGCGCCACCTACTGTGCAGGAGGGGCATAGAAATTAGTAGGCATTTGATTGAAAAAAAAATGGGAGGCTGCACTGGCAAGACGTGTGGCGTCACTGCGCCGGTGCCGTGATATTTCAATCATTTAGCGCCTGCGGGGTCCAATCTCATTTGAGCAAGGGCACGTGCCACACCGGCCTCCCGTCTAGCGCCGCCAGTGCTTGACGCGTAGAAATAAAAAGGATTTTTACCAGATGTTTACTCTTACATTAATTTGAAAGATATTAGCTAATGGAGCAAAAATTAATAGGCTTTACATCGGCAAGTTGACTCTGACTTGCCCTGCGTCAAGTCCACAGTTGAGTATGGGTGCCTCTGCCTTGCTTTAAACCAGAAAATACGTATGTCTGTTTCTTCTTCGGTAGTTGTTTCAGGTCTTTCCCGCGCACTGTTGTTGATATAGCGCCTCCATGCAGTTAAAATATGTTGCTGTCGTGCACAATCAACACAGCTGGAGCACTGTATTGAGCGACATCAGTCGCTCTGGCTAGGGGCAACGCACAAATTGGATGGAGGCGGCCACCTCCGAATTTTGAACGCAGAAAAAACCCTGCTGGCAGTCTGCGCGCATTGCCCTCATATTTCCGGGTTGTCCTAATCCAGCCAATTGCATTTCATGTGATAGCGTGTTGTGGAGACCATCACAAGTCGGGGTGTAAAGTACAGATACTCATGGAAAAAAGTAAAAAGTAGTCTAAAAAATAAATACTCAGGAAAGTACTGGAAAAACTACTCAAGTACAGTAGCTAAGTATTTATACTTTGTTCCTTCCAATCGCTGGAGTTGAGCTCAATAAAGTGCAAATCGTGGAAAAAAAGCCTGGTTGAGAATGCAAATACTTGAGATTTGAAAGAAGATTGGTCTTATAGCAAGACAATGACCCTTTAACGTAATGTAAAGTCAGAGCTATGAGTACAATGCAGCCACCCACCAAAAACTGTCATCTGTCATCAAACTTAAGATTCGCCTGTGTATCCGATCGCTATCACATCCAAATGTTGTACAAAAAAAAGTTGAGATATTGTTTTGTTGAGTGTGTATGAGCAAGTTTGCCATTTCAAGACTGTCAGAATGTCTTCTGTAAATCCATACATCACAGTAGGAAATGATGATGGCTGCAAGCGCCGAGAGAGGAGAAGGCACTCCGACTGTGTCTAAAATGAGAGATGCAAAATGCTGCTGTCACAAATTTAAAAGACAAATTGTCAGTGGCTTAGCGGGAGCCCCATAAGCCTGTTAAACAAAACAACGACGTGCTTGACATGATGAGCTATACGGCTAACAACTGAGGGAGCAGATATGATGTCTATCAACTGCAGGGCTTTGTGTGATTTGTCTTCAAAACACATTTGTTGGAACGTTAATCTGCTGATTTTATCTTCTGTCTTTACACAGCGTGTGTGGACTCTGACAGTACTAAAGTCTAACAGTTAATTTGGGGTAATTAATTTTAATTATCAAGCAGATAGGCGCAGTTTGTACAGCAGATGGGTGCTGCTATCCTGCCTGACTCCGCCGCTTCCATTTTCATCACCTCCTCCTCCGAAAGGGGTCTACCCCCTTTCAATCTGCAGGGTCACAGGGCCCTGCTCGGGCCTCATCTTTCATCAGACTTGCGTGAAACGTAAGACGCCATCGTTACACTTAAGTGATTACTCCTCCAACATGAAAAGATGCAATCAACCCCTGACAGCTGCTCCAAAAAAGACAAACAGTAGGTTCTTAAATCTTCATTAGTCAACAGTAAATGAGGTTTGCTTTACACGCACGCACGCACGCACACACACACTCACACACTGTTGGGTTTACATGTCTAGTGGGGACATCTCATTGACATAATGCATTTCCTAGACCCTTCCCCTAACCCCAACCATCAAAAATGATTGCCTATCCTCATTCCTTACCCTAACCTCAACCATAACCCAATTCAAACCTAAACTCTAAAACCAAGTTTTGACCCTCAAAAAGAAGTTTGGACTCATGGGGACCACCAAAATGTCCCCGCAAGGACACGTGATCCCCACAATGACAGTAAAGACCCAGAAAATGTATCTCCAGATAAAGGTGAGGGTATGTCAGAAGGACAGGATCACGCTTTTTTCCCTACATTTAACCGTAACCCTATTTTGATACCCTACTTTGAAAACCTAAGATTAGCTTGAAATCCTTCTTTGAAAGCCTAACTCTACCTTGAAACACTATGTTGATACCCTTACCATACTTTCAAACCCTACCTTGCAACCCTACTTCGATACCCTAACAATACTTGAAACCCTGACGAAATTACGGCAATTTTTAGTGTTTTAGCTTTTTTTTTTTTACATTTATGGCTATGACTGTGTACTTGCAAATGTATAGAGTAAAAAATAAATAAATACATTGAACTTTTGCTGCATTTGAGGAAGTTGGGATGTCGGAATGATCCCACTCAGATTGGCCCGGTTCCGACCTCAAAGCATTTGAGGCAAATGTAAACGACAACGATGGACAAAATTGTTTGTTGTTTTAGTTAATAGTCATTCCAAATCATGTTGTGTTATGTAAAGCTATGTCAAATTACCAAAGTAAAATGGGATCTTAATTCCCTTTCAAATAATGTATAATATGTGGTGATAACTCAAAAATTGGCTAGTTAGAGCAATTTTAATGTTGGCAGGTTGAAATAAAAAAACGAGCTTAAAGTTTTTGGCACGTACATCTTTTAAAGGTCCATAGAAATTGGTACCTTAGGTAAAAGATAATAATCCAAAACTTTCAGGAAGTGTTGAGACTAGAGCCCCCTGGAAACTCAATTCCAATAGCAGGTAAGGGCATCATCCAAGTTTGACCTCTCAACTGATGAAATGGGGCAAAAATTTAGATTTTTGGACTCAAGCCCAAAACAACATTGAAGATACCGTTAAGCTTACAATTCATCTTTTGTGCCATCATCTGCCAAAGTTTGATTGGTTAATTCTTGCTTCTTGTGTAAGTGTGTCTGCACGTGTGTGTATTTATTTTATTGAGGTCAAATTTTGCTATGGGGAATTTAATTTGAAAAATTTGTGTCCAAATTTAACTGTTTACTGTTTACTGATATTTTATCATTTTGGATATTACATCTCAAATACATTTGAACACAAAATAAAATTATGACATTGTAATGGTTTAACACAGTTTGTTGTTGTTGCTTTTTCTCTCTCTTCAATGTAATACATAAGGAAGTTAGGAACACACGATTAGCACTGTATAGAATTTATATGTCACTCCAAATATGCATTTTGGGGCGGGGATGGCTTTAGGACCATCACAATTTGCCATCATCTTTTCATCTTCAGGTTTCATATTTCAGAGAAAATATTTACATTTCATCCATTTCAAATTGTGATGTCTGCTTTGTCAGTGACGTACATGATGTGTCATCAGTAGTTAACGTCACGTGAATGCCGACATTGAGTTGATCAAAACGTTACATTATATGCATTGCATTATTAGAGTACATGATTACACAAAAGGCATTTAAATTATTGTTTGTTTTATTTTTACATTATATCCCAACTGGCTCCCTCCCCTGGTGGGACGTGCTCTCATGTAAACCAGCTTCACGTTGCGTAAAATACCATTGAAGATTCTAGTGGTCTTTAGCGCATATTTCATGCTCTTGAGTGACCAAATATTGCATATAATTTGTTATAGGTGTGCCGTATCTAATGCAATGAATATTCGTATATTTGGCATATTTGTTAATGTGAAAACAGAAAATGTGTATGGTTGTTGAAACGACCCAGAATTGCAGCTAGTTTGACCCAATTTAAAAAAAAGTCATCTGTTGGGTTAAATCAACCAATTCATCGTGTTGGGTCAAATGAACTATATTGGGATGGTACAATAATAAACATGTGGCTGTATAATTTTCCACCCAACTGTTTTTAGTGTTTAAGAAGCTGCTTTGGCCATTTTAGCTTAGCTTAGCTCGCTACATTTAGCTTGCTCAACATTAGATTTTCGTACATACGTACTGTCACACGCTTAATAGCTAGACGGCATCTGTTACACACACAAATGTACACACACGTTCACGCAAGTACACAAGCACATAGACACACACATGCACCTCAACCAAGGGCTGTGATAATGGCACCTATTGATTTCTTTTCTCCCCTCCACCAGTCAAGCATGTAGTTTGGATGCCGGGTAATGAAATTACCTTCGCTCTGGAGGATGTCAGGAAAATGTTACAGCTGGAAAAAGGCTCCTCAGAGAGCATGTGTGATAAACAAAGCACCTGTTTGCTTCACCTGATTTCTCAACCAACTGCGGCGTGTCCTATCTCAATCAACACGTCTTCCCCAGTCCCACCAGGGCAGTAATTCATTCATTATTCATCTAATTAGAAGCACTAAATGATGGAAATGACCTTCGTTCAACTGAGTGGGAGCCCATTTGGACACTGTCAGACACTATTAGACATTCAGCAGAGCGGGTGCCCGAGAGGGTCAACTGTTCTAGTTGCCCTGCCAGATACGCTGTGATGTAGATTAGGAATGCAACAGGGTCCTGTTGGTGGGATTCTGTATGGACATTAAATGCAATCATGAGGGAGACACTAAGATGCAACAATGTGAGTCACAGTTTAAGAAATGATAAAGAAGTTCGTTGTGACAGCAACATTCGCGTCAACAGGAAGTAGACGTGTTATATTTATCCACTGTGTTGTCACTGCTCTAAATTAGTAAACACAATGCTGCCTCAATTAACTCTGCAGTTCTAATTGATAAAAAAATACCCAAAGATAATAATACATGATATCGTTTTTCTTTTTCATAAATTGCTTCCCCCCTTCTTTTCGTTTATCCCCTGACGACTGGTTAGCTAGGGACTGTACTGGGGTCTCTAGCCATGAATTAGGGTCAGCCAGTTTAGCATTTTTGCATTGTGTTTTAAAATTCAACAAATTTCAAGAAATGTGACTTAAAAAATGAAAAAAGTATGGTCTCTCGAGCATGATATACAATCCTTATTGCTGTTTTGTTGTTGCTTTTTGCAATGTGCACATATTTCGTGAGGTGCTTTTGTAGGTATCGCCCAGATTTGACTGATATGGACAGGTGTGCACATGATGGTGTGGTTCTCAAATTAGCACTAGAGGTTGTTGTTTGGTGCCCATTTTTTTCCGGACCCACCAACCTAATGGATGAACTTCAAGACTTACAGCAAATGTGGGGAAAGTAGGCCCGTCCAGTCTCTGCAGTTTTTTTTTTACTATGAAAAAGACTATATTCGGTCCCAATCTAAACAGAATAAACTTTACACTCGGAAGAGAGTGAATTATTATATATAATTAAAATAAAATAATAAATCACTCAAGGGTTCAGGAACAATCCCACAACCTGCTGCATGGGAGATGGGCACTCTATCACTTGAGCCATGCCACGCTTATTGTTGGATTACATTGCTGGCATGTCTAAAAGGAGCCCAAAAATGGTCGAAGGACTCTACCTAGCACCTAAACAAAATACAGACACACAATAGGACCTGCATGGCTAAGCGGGTAGATTGGCCATCTCCCAACCTGAAGGTTCTGCGGTAGTTCCTCAACCCCTGAGTTACTTTTTTTAAATACATTTTTATTGTACTCTCTTCCAAGTATAAAATTTGCTCTAGTTTAGACTGGGAGCTAATATAGTCTTTCCCACATGTGTCAAGATCCGGTCCTTGAGGGCCTGAGTCCTGCATGTTTTTGAGGTTTCTTTACTCCAACACACCTGATTCAATGATCAGGATAATTATCAGCTCCTGCAGAGCTTGCTGATGAGCTTATATATAAATCAGCTGTGTTGAACGTGGGAAACCTCTAAAACATGCAGGACTCAGACCCTCGAGGACCGGACTTTGACACCGCTGGTCTTTCTAGAGTAAAATTTACTCTACAAAATTTACTGTGTAGCTTCTGTGAGGCAACTGGTGCGCACATGACCATTTTTGTGTTAGTATGCGCTGCTTTTGTGCACTCAAGGATATGAAATAATAAAGCACAACAAAGAGTATGTAATGAATTCTGGTAGTAATGTTTTACGTGAATACTCGTTTTTTTCCTTTGTTCTTTTTTTTGTAAGTATATTGATTTTTTTTTTAAATCAAAAAAATCTTTTGGGATAAAACTGGCAGTGCAACCCCAACACAAGTCATGTCATGTCATCATTTCAGTTCATGTCAGCGGATATTCAATTGTTTCAATTGCTTTTCTGCCAACCACAATTTCCCTGCCACTTATGATTTACAAACATTATGAAAAGGTCTATAAGCATCAGCAGATGATTCATTAATGATAAGAAATTTGGTATTCATTTCATTTGAATTTTGATGTGTGCTACATCACAGATGTGTAAATCCACTGCCAGGCCTCAGTGCGATGAAACAACAAAACCATCAAGACTCATTTGTGCTCATGTCACACAGCACGGATCTTCATTTTCCTTGTGGGTGTGCACCTTCATGTACGTTTACCAGCCCATTCATTATGAAACTCTGAGATATGCATGTACTGTGTGTGCCCAGTGAATGACTTGCCGGCCTGGTTTATTGGGAGGAAAAGGACCTGCAATGGGAAGCCATTTTCCAGCATTGAAATAACACTCAGGCAAATTACTCTTTGAACTTGACTACAGGCTACACAGACTCATCACCGAGTCATTGCAGGCAGAATGGCAGAGTAGCAATAAAGCAACGTCTCACGCAGCCGACAGCTCATGAATATCAATGAGGAGCAGACACAATCAGGGTGACGCTGTCTTAAACAATGAGGAAGGGAAGGAAGTCTTAATATGACTGTCATTTGTCTTCTTGGCTCCTCACACATGTACACATATAATTAACAGTACCGGCACTTGGCTGCCTGAATTTAAAGGTCGTGAGGTCACAGTCTAGAATGATGCCCATGATGATGAGGGGTAAAGTTGTAGTTGTTGAAGTCAATAACATTAGTGTCCATTATTTCCTTATAAGTAATTCAATATAAATGTTCAAATAAATTTGATGCAGTGCCAAATTATCATATGAATAACAAGATTTTTTTTTTAACTGATAAGTGAGGATTAGGTCATAATCATGCAGTGACCTATATTTTTACCCACAATTTAAAACTGTTTCCGGGGAGATAAAAATACAATGATCGGGAATTGCAGCATACTTTACACACCCTGTTTCTGGTCTTGTTGAAATTAGGACATTAGGCCACAAAGGGCGGCTTAACCTCTTGCAAATGAGCCACAACTCATTCCTACATAGTGCTTCTTCAATGGCGGGTACGGATTATGTTACTATGAAACTAGAGATGGAATTTGGGGTGGCTGCACTATGACACCCACAATATGAAGCCTAACAAAATGGCAAGGTGGCTTCTAAAACATCCCCAAGCAATAAAGAAATGAACAGAAAACTGTATAACTGCCATCTGCGCATCCAACAAAACTCAGTGCAGTTTTGCTTACCTTAGGCTTTAATGTAGTGTTTTACCCCTCCAAGCCTAGACTGCAAATGAAAGCCACGTGTAGGTTGGTTCAGTTCTTGATACTACTACTGATTTGGTTAATTTTTGGAAACAAACATTTTGAATGAAACTGACTATAACAATGCTCGTTGGAATACTCACCATCAAATACCTTCAACATCTGTCATAGCATTAAGCAGCATTAACTTTTATTATACTACATTATAGGTTGACATTATGTGACATTTTCAAGATTTCCCATTGTAAATGTGTTTGTGTGTGTAATGAACGCTGTACTTTGCTTATCATACAAAGATGAAAATTAATGATATGAATACAATTAGGTCATTTATAGCAAAAAAAACCCCGGTTCATTTCTCATGTAACAGTTACACAGTCACATTTACTACCCTTTTCCGAATTTATTTACTATTTTATCTTTTCTTCATTGTCGTTTGCTTTCTATTTATGTGCTCTGTTTAACTCATTAAGGCCAAGATCGTGCAAACAAGTTTCTACCACTAGAGCAGGGAGCGCTACAGCGCACTTCTCCCTTTAAAGCTGGGAGAGCGGATACGTCATTTTGTTTTGTTTTGACCAATTCTTGGTCTCTTAGCCGATGAAATGCATCAGATTATACACGAGAGGGTGACTTAGGCCTTATAGCATGTCCTGGAATTTTATTCGAGCATTCATGGCTGATGCAGATTCGCGGGAGTTATGAAATAAATGATGCAATTGATGACGGCGCGTGGGGAATTTGAATCAGTGTAACAAATTGACAGTGACATTCTGTTAAAAAATATGTTTGTAGACAATGAGGATGTTGAAAATTTGATAACTTTTAACCTGAATTCTAAAGCATTTACACTCAGGGCTGACTTCCCTTCTGTTGGCAGTTTATTCCATTTGCATGCAGCATAATAGCTAAATGCAGCTTTGCCATATTTACTTTGAACTCTGGGTTCCACTAATTGACCCAAGTCTGCAGATCTCAGAGCTCTACTGGGTTTATATTCAATCAGCATTTATTTTATGTATTCAGGACCCAAACCATTCAGTGATTTATGGACCAGTACCAGAATGTTTAAATCTATTCTACAGTTGACTGGAAGCCAATGTTTAGCCTCACGGACTGAAGTGATACGTTCTGATATCTTTGTTTTGGTTAGAACCCGAGCTGTACCGTTCTGAATGAGCTGCAATTGTCTGATGCTCTTTTGAGAGAGTCCAGTCAGTGGACCTTTAAAATAATCAAGTCTGCTGGAGGATAAGCTTCTCTTGGGTTGCTTGGAGCATTCAGTCCTTCAGTCTGGAGATGTTTTTCATTTGGTAAAAGGCTGTTTTCGTGATTGATTTGATGTGATTACTAAAAGTCAGATCTGAGTCTAACAGCACCCCAAGATTTTATCGCCACTGGTCCGCCATGTTTGCACAATAATCACGTTATACCAACTGCGCCACTAGTTAGATCTGGTTTTACTGAGTCTAAAATCTCATCTATTGTTGTCACCAAATTGGAGATGCGCAGGGGGCGCGGAAGCTGTGTCCACCGGAACACCCAGAGAGGTGCAACAAGGTCCCAAACACGGTGGATGAGACTTGCCCGGGCAGAATATCGAGATGGACCCATTGTTACGCCGAGTGCACGTACGTTTTTCTATGAAAATAGAGCCTTTTGTTTGGGACGAAAATTGCTTTTAAAATTGTCAACATGTTACAATCTACTGCACAATTTTAAGCGGGAGGAAATGAAGTTGCCCTTACCCAATTGGAATCATTGACCGTTCTCAATTAAATCCAGCTGGAACCTTTTTGTTGTCAATTAAATATTGTCTTTGTCAGCACGCGTTACAAAAGAGTGATTGCAAACACACTTCCTGTGGAATATTTGATGGTGTGAGTCAGTGAGGGATGTTGGCTGAATAAAGACCCACACAGATGATGATGATAAATCATCTCATTGTACGTATGTTTATTTCCAAGCAGATGACCTTGATTTAGGACAGATGAAGGCGATAACCAATATCTTTATCAACCTGCATGCAGAAACACAGCTGGACCGTTGCATCCCAGAATGCCTGGGTTTATACCTTCCCATCCAAAAGCAACTGATTCTGCACATAGTCAGCAATAACTCTAGCACAGCTTGACATTTGGCATAGGGAGAAAATATATTGGATTTATAATTGAATTAGTGCGAAGGAGAAAGTTTCAGGAAATTATTTTGCGAACACATTGAGTGATGCTGCTTTTTCATTTAAGAAAAATGCGTGTGCATGTGGATGCCATCTGTGCTTTATCATGATTAAACTGTCTTTTAAATAGCGGCCAGATTATAAACATGTACAGTATTTGTTTTGGGGTGCTCATGTTTCTGGGTGTTATATATGAATGAAATTAAAAACATTTTCAATAGATGTTAACATATTAGCAATTTAAATTAAGAAAAAGTGTAATTTTGTTTCCCGATTCATGAATGTATTCACATGGAGCATAAAATAAAATAAAATCACTATGACTGCGTCAACGTATTTACTTTTCCTATTTGACTGTATATCATCTCTCTAGAGATTGCAGACCCTGAAAAAACACCCCGTAACGCCTCTGATGACCTGTACCATTTCCTAACGGCTTCATTTAGTTCCAGGCATGGTGTCTGGCTGGGTGCCTTAACCTGGCGGGGCCCTTTGTGGCTGCCAAGCACCACAGCACCAGCCTTATTATTCCCCTCCTGCTTTGACTGTGTAATTTGATCAAGTTATTCATAACATTTCAGCTGATGCCTTTCCCCAGAGTTAGCATGACATTGGTATTTGCAGAGGATAAATGCATTATAGGATGGCCCACTGCTAGGAAATTGAGCATTAATATTTGCTCTTGATGTGATGTATATAAACAGACAGATTGGCGGGCCTTTGGCTCTTCTATTGGCAACCCTTGGGGGAAGATTGCTGAATATTCGTCAAGAGAAGGGAGCTAGGATAACAATAATAACAACCATTCAAGTTGGTATGTTTATCTGCTGGGAAGGAAGCCTGCTGCTCTCTGTCTCGGCAGTTGGCTTGGTGGCGAGGTGGTTGGCAGCTATCAGTGAGATCCCGATGGCACATCAGTAATCACACTGGGCTAATTTTACTCAGAAAGCATGCAGATGCGGGCAGAAGGGGCGAATGCAAATGAAAGCAGCAACGGGAAGAAGAATGCGAAGAATGGGCCGTTGGGACCAGCCCTACAGTACAGTCAGGCCTCGTTTTAATCGATGAAGCCATTTTTTCTCAAAACCTACAGAGCGCTGAAAGCATTCTTCCCTCTTTCAAGTCTCTCACACTCTGTGTGAATCCCCACCAATGCAGCAATAAAAGCCAAAATATGTCCTCCATACATAACAACCCTCCCACAGTCCTATAAAGACTAGAAACCATTCAGTCCTTGGGGCCGGCACAGCAATGCTGCCTTCTGAAATATAAACTTATCATTTGACACAGCTTCCTGTGATGGAGTCTCAAAGAAATGTCACAGCATCTGCTGGCCTTGCAGTGGAATATGCAAACTTTTTTTTTCACAGGGGAAATGTGTAGTTGCTTTCAAATTACTTAACCCCAATTGCAAGATTAAGACACTTTCCTTAGATAACAGTCAAATAGTTTACAGTATTAATAATTGTTTCTTCTTGTTGATTCATGGCTAGCTGCTATTGGCAAGTGTACAACTTGCATACGTGGACCTAGCGTAATGTCTAATGAATGTAGACATAATTCAAATTCTATTAAAACCACATTTACAATATAAAGCCACATGAATGAAGTAGACAAACAGGAGGGCCAAGGCCAGCTCAGGGCATGAAGTGGGATACCAACGTCAACCCATCCTGAAAAGGATGTACTGGTTATGAAGTGTGGCTCTTTACGGCAGACATTGGATCAGTCCTGTATTCCTCCATCACTGTATGATCAGGTGCCACCACAAAAAAAAAAAAAAAAATCCAACTGCAATGGACAATTAGGTCCAATCATTGGTACCCCACTACCCACTCTTGGGGACTTGCACGCTGCAAGAACAAAAACAAGGGCGGGCAAAATTCTCTCTGACCCTACACATCCTGGTCACCACCTCTTCCCTCAGTTAAATGCTAGAGAAAGCAGCAGACATTCCAGTAGCTTCTTCCCTCTTGCCCTCAATACCCTAAACATTTGACTCAAAATTCCATAGTGGCACTTGCAAATGTTTGTCAATGTTGCATGTCCCTGTGACAGTGTTATTGTATTACTTATTGTAACTTCAGCCCTGTACATAATTTTAAAGTACCAGTGGTTGTCACACCCACCTAAGTGGGACAAAATTCTTTCTCCACATTTGACCCATCCTCTGAAGAAGCGGTGAGCAGCAGCAGTAGCGGCGCTCAGAAATCATTTGGTGATCCAACCCCCCTAATGCCAACCCTTAATGCTGAGTGAAAAGCTGGGAGGCAAATGGGTCTTTTACAGTCTGACCCAGCCAGAGACTGAACCCACGACCTCTCAGTCTCAGGGTGGACACTCTACCTCTAGGCCAATGGGCCACTTTATGACACTGATCAATATTCCACAGCACTAGATTGTTTTAAGTGCTCAATTGACTTTCTGCATGATTGCACATTCAAAGTTGTATCACAATTACAGCTCTACGGATCGCTTTATATTTGCTCCGCATCTTTTGCACAGCTGTCATTGGTTGATACTACAGCACTAATTGCACCTTTACATTGCGTAAAACAGGGGTGCCAAATTCATTTTCAGGCCACCTTGAGGTTCCAGCTTCCCTCTGAGGGCCTTGATGATGGTGAAACTAAATAAATCAGAAGTCAAAGATAGCTGTTCAAGTTACTGTAAAAAGGGTATCAAAAATGTATTTATGACATGTCAAATAAAATACAATTTTGATGCAGATTTTAGCCATTGTCATGAAAGTTGACACATCATTTTCTTATCTTCGCTGGCCAAATCAAATGTTGGTCATGTTGACTCTGTACTTACACTATTTGTCACGTCTTTGTTTGTCATATTTGTTTGTTAGACACACAAGGGATGCGGTTACCGCATCCCTTGTGTGTCTAACAAACATAGCCAATGAAGAGGATTCTGGTTCTGGACAATAAAAAAAAATGTGCTGCAAGTGTACAAATGTTCATATAAAGAGATACTAAAATGAAAAGTAAAATATTTAGGGAGTAAATGCAGGCTGAACAGAGAAATGACAAGAGGCAGTTGATGTAATTTGTGAATAGGAAGACCATTTTTGCACATACTCCCAATAAACACTCAAAAGTGTTGAACCTGTAAAATGAGAGAGGGTAAATTGGATGGTACGGTGCTTGTCAAAGTATATAAATACTGCACACACTACACTTCAGGGGTCTTATCTTGGTGTGCTATTTCTGATTGGCGGCAAAATAAATTAAAATTACAGGGAGCTGACCAGCAGGACTTGAGGTAATTGGCACGTGACAATGCTTTCAAACACTCTCCTCTGTTAAATTGAACAGTGATGTAACATGACACTGGCTTTTGCCATGAGGCTAGAGATGCTAAACTGTCTTCAGCTATCACCACTAATGGCAGTGCTGCTCATTAATGTGACAGATATACCCATAAATGCAGTATGAGGTCTGAGGCTCCATGTTTCCCTCATTACGCTGCCCGAGCCTTCGAAACTGTGTAACATCTCATGGGCGACGCCAAGCATTGTCCAAGGATCATTACATCCCATCCGATGCTGGCTGCAATTCTAACACTCCCCTAAAGTATCCCACTCGACCTCTAACGTTGTTTGGATGAGTGTCCATAAAACAGAAGCAGGGGTCAAGGAGGTTCAAACCTACTGTCAGGGATATTACCAGGCAGGGGAGACACGTTCTGGATGTGTGAGATTTGCAAACAATCTGGCGAGCATCATTTGGAATGAAGGCATTTGCATTTCACACCAGTGTATTTTCAAGAACACATTCTGTGAAGTCATTAAGTCTAGGTGTAAGTAACTCAACTTGATATTATTGTAGAAGTTTCATATATATGAAGAGAATTGAAAGAGAGAGAGAGACCAGTTTGAATCATAAATTTTTGGGGGGAATTCATTTTAAAAACAAAAACATATTTATTGTGCAGCCAATGGTGATTAAGTGCTCATAAATATTTCAAGAGTGAAGACATAAAATCATCAGAATGTAGTGACTTAATCTTTGTATGGAAGAGAAGAATCACAGAATAAGAGACCGCAAGTCATAAAAATGTTGAAATTACTTTAGACTGCTTTTAGATCTTTTTATTTCGCAACTTAGAATACAAGACCAATTTTAAGTCAAGTTTATTTATATAGCCCTTAATCACAAGAGTCTCAAAGGGTTTCACATGCCCACAG